>NC_088352.1:19477500-19492500 GCF_036884655.1 Musa acuminata AAA Group | reverse complement strand
GTTTCAAAGTTTAGACGTAAATCTGCGTCTAACTGCGTTTAGACGTAAAACTGCGTTTAGACGTAAAATTGCGTTTAGACGTAAAACTACGTTTAGACGTAAAACTGCGTTTAGACATAAATCTGCGTTTAGACGTAAAACTACGTTTAGACGTAAAACTGCGTTTAGACGTAAATCTGCGTTTAGACGTAAATCTGCATTTAGACGTAAATCTGAGTTTAGACGCAAAACTGCGCTTAGACGCAAAACTGCGCTTAGACGCAATCTGCGCTTAGACGGACGCAATCTGCGCTTAGACGCAAACTGCACTTAGATACAAACTGAGAATTTGCTTTTGCATCATAATAGTTTTTGAACAAACGTAGCTTTTGGTTTTTAATCGCTGTAAGATTTCCGCTGCACTAATTCACCCCCCCCCTCTTAGTGCTCTCGATCCTAACAATTGGTATCAGAGCGGGGTATTTCTCATTTCGGATTTACACCCGAGAGAAATGACTTTTCAAGAGGGCTGTTCGGTCTTTCGTCCACCGTTCTTTAACGGATTGGACTACACTTATTGGAAAACTCGAATGAGAGTTTTCTTAATTTCTCTAAATCTGGATTTATGGAATATCATTGAAAACGGTTTTCAACTTCCCTCCAAACCGATGAACGAATGGTCGGTTTTGGAGAAGAAGAATTTTTCTTTAAACGCAAAGGCTATGAATGCCTTATTTTGCGCATTGGACAAAAATGAGTTCAATCGGATTTCTACGTGTGAAACGGCTTTCGATATTTGGCGCACTCTTGAAATCACGCACGAGGGAACTAGTAGAGTCAAAGACTCGAAAGTTAATATTCTACTGCTTGATTTCGAGCTTTTTCATATGAAACCAAGCGAAACCGTTGTTGACATGTACACCCGGTTTACGGATGTCGTCAATGGTTTAAAATCACTTGGTAAAAGCTTTTCGGATTTTGAACTCGTTAACAAAGTTTTGCGCTCACTTTCTAAAACTTGGGATTCAAAAGTAACTGCTATTCAAGAATCAAAAAACTTGAACCATTTTCCACTTGAAGAACTAATTGGTTCATTGATCACATATGAAATGACGTGCAATGCACGTGAAGAACTTGAGAACCACCTTCCAAAGAACAGGAAGGATTTGGAACTCTGGACAAATGAATGCTACTTGAGCGATGACTCAAGTGATGAGGACAATGATGAACAAACCAACCTTCCAAAGAACAGGAAGGATTTGGGACATAGAACATTTGAAGACCACTCGAGCATAAGCTCAAGTGATGGTGAACTTAAAATGAAACGAAAATTAAAAAGCAAAAAGAATGGAACTACTTGCTTTAAACGCAAGAAGAAGAACAAAAACTGGGATGAATCGAGCTCCTCCGAAGAAGAGAAAGTCAACAAAAGCAAGGCGGCAAACTACGCCTTAACAGCCTACAATGATGAGGTAATCGAAATCCCCCTAATTTACTTCGAAATTACATGATGCTTTTCATGATGCATTTTTCTTTTTCTTTAAATTTTCTTGAAAATTATATTTTTAATAATTTAATAATGAAAATGCAAAAATATGATCATGCTTGTAATCTTGAAAATGATAATGAAAATTGCATGTCTTATGTTAATGCAAGATAGAAATCTAATGATTTTACACCTAGTGAGATTAATCTTATTTATGTGCTTGAGAAGCAAGAATGTATATTTTGATGATTTTCATATTGCTTTTCAATGACGATACATGGCTTTTGTCTGGAAGGCTTGATATTTTTCATTGTCTTTGTTTATTAAATATAATGTATGGTTTTGACATAAAAATAAAGATTTGAGCATGCTATTATAAAGTCAATCATAAATTAAAACTAAAGAAGTTTTAGGCATTTATAAGAATCATTCAAAATTATGTTCAATAAAACCTTGCTTAATGTTGCAATGAAAATATTAAAGTTATACTTGATGATTTCAGATTTGACAAATGCTACACTTTAAATATGAATCATTCTTCAATCAGATTAAATGCTTCAATCATTTTCTATCTCTAAGAGTTTTCGATTTTAGTGAAATACAAGTGATAAATTCATTTATGATATCTTGTAAATCACTTGAATTATGAATGAGTTTTTCTTTTTTATGATATGTTAAAAGAATCACTTAAAAAGAAAATGTTTTTCCCATTTTATCGAGATTAATGATTTCATGATATTTTATGAATCTCGAAATTAATTTTAATGACTTGATTATGAACTTCAAGTTAATGATTTAATTTGAATAAGTTTTATCTAAATCATAATCTTGATCTTGCAAAATTGAAGTCACAAATAATATCTCATGGTATTCATGAATTGATACTCACAATATGAAAGCATTGATATTCATGACTTGAATTGGATTGAAACATTGTATGCTTAATTTAATCATTCTCCTATGTTTCAAAGATTCCTTAAATGCCTTATGTGATGATTGAAAACTAATCTGCTTTATGATGAATTACGAATCATGACTTGATCTATGATATAAATGCCTTGAAATGATTGAAATATTTAACACTTTTATGCTCTACCCCCTATTTTCTTCTTGTTTTCAATGATAAAATGGGGAGAAGTTTTGATCATGCATGGTAGGATATAATTTGACAAAATTGATACCATCATGATATGAAACATTTATAATGTACAATTATGCATACAATACTTGTGCTTTCTAATTATGATGTGATGTATTGCATATGATGTAAATCATGATTTAAAATGCTATGAGTGCCAAGTTACACATTTTGAGAAGAAATTGTTATATTGAAATATTAATGTAATTATGAATGGTGATATGATATCATGCATGTAATACTTCAATTTATGATAATGATGCATGCTATGATAAAATATTCATGATGAAAAATTATCTTGACATTCATAACTTGATTATTCATCATTTGTCATGATTTTGAAATCGTTGTAAAAGGAAAAGAGAACTACAAAACTGTATTCTCTCTTTCTTTTTTTTACAATGACAAAGGGGGAGATAGCTAGCTTGTACAAGTCAAGAAGATGCAATAGGAAGCAAGAATCATGAGCTTACACAAGAAATTTATCTTGCATTTGCTTTCGAAATTTTTGCTAGCTTATATATTGTGAAACTTGTATATCGTAAAAATTGCTAGCTTGTTGGTCTAAAGAGAAGCAAAAAGTTGCTATCTCAAAAGAAGCAAATGTGCTATCTTGCCTATCTCAAGAGGCAAAAATGCTAACTTGCGCATCTAGCAAAGTGAGCAAAATTTTCAAGAAGCAAGAGTTGCCTTCTTGAACATCTCTAATTTGCTAGCTTGCATGATGTAGAACTTGCTATCTTGAACATTACCAAAAGTGCTATCTTATATGCTATAAAACTTGCATATCTAAAACTTGATAGCATGAATGTTCTAAGCATGATGTAACACTTGCTAAATCTTCTAGCTCCAAGATTGCATGATGATAAAACTTGATACTATGATTTTCATGCAATGAGTTGAACCAATATCACACACACTTGATTGTAGTACTTCTCCTTTTTGTTGATGACAAAGGGGGAGAAGTATGTTGATGACATGACATGTGATGCATAAATTTATGCATAAGTTCATGTTGACGTGTTGCAAATATTCATGATGAATATTGCAATGACTTGAATTCAGTTTGAATTCAAGGTTCTATCAATATGGCATATTGATAGGGGGAGTTTGTTTAAACTCCGGGAGTTAAGTTTAACTCCGTCATCAAGTGGTTGTCATCATCAAAAAGGGGGAGATTGTTGAATCTCGTATTTTGATGATGAAACTACTTGATATATGTTTATGATTTAATCTGCGTTTTGAGTGACGCAGGATGCTTCGATCAGGATGAGACAATTAAAGCAGGAAAATCATGTTGTGCCGAAGGAACATGTCAGAAGATTGGACGTCGGGCCGGTGGATCGGTCGACGTATCGACAGAAGGCTTCGGGCCGTGGACTCGGGCATCGGGCCAAGAAGAGCGGGTATTGTGCCAAGGATATCGGAGTTACGGAGTCAACTGGCCGATTGGGCAATAGGCTGCACGAGAGGACGATGCGCCGAAGAATCGGACGAAGCGTCGAGGGACCAATGACATGTCGGACAACTTGGTTAATTGCTTAGGATTAATTGTCTCGATTGAAGTTTTGTTTTAATTGTGCAGGATTAACTATGATAACGATGAAGACATAAAGCGAAACAAAGTGTCGGAGTCAAGCGCGAAGGATTTGTTGCGAGTTCGAGAGTTCGACGGAAGTCCGAAGATTCGTTGGGAGTTCGCGGAGCTCGCCGAGAAAGATCGGAGCTTGCCGAAGAAGCTCATTGGAACTCGCTAAGAACAAATCGTGATGTCTAGGAGCTTGCCGGGAGTCCGCAGAATGGTTTCCGAGAGTTCATCGGAAGACCGCCGGAAGTTTGCCGGAAGCTCGCTAGAAGAAGTCTTGACTTGCGGACTTTGTAATAGCTTAGAAAATGTCTTTAAATTCATAGTTAGCACGTTAATTAGGGTTAGGATTAGGTGTTAATCCTATAACCCAAGTAGGGGCCAATTAGGCCCAAGTTCGGACTGGTTTGGACCAAGTTTGGAGCCAAACCAAGTGAGCTGGAATAGTGAAGAGGTGCCACCTCTCCAGCCTGGAGGTGCCACCGCCAGGGCTGCGAGGTTGGGAGGTGCAACCGCCCCAGCTAGGAGGTGCAACCGCCTGGGCTGTGGGGTTGGGAGGTGCAACCGCCCCAGCTAGGAGGTGCAACCGCTTGGGCTGTGGGGTTGGGAGGTGCAACCGCCCCAGCCAAGAGGTTGCACCGCCAGAGCTCAAGTTCCGAGCTCTGCCAGGCGATGCAACCACCGAGCTCAGTCTTCGAGCTCTGGCAGAGAGGTGCATCAGCCTGAGCTCAGTCTCGAGCTCTGCCAGGTGATGCATTCACCAAGCTCAGTCTTCGAGCTCTGGCAGAGAGGTGGATCAGCCTGAGCTCAGCTTGGAGCTCTGCCAGGTGATGCAACCACCGAGCTCTGTTTCGAGCTCTGCCAGGTGATGCAATCACCAAGCTCAGTCTTCGAGCTCTGCCAGGCGGTGCCACCTCTCCAGTCGAGAGGTGCAACCGCCTGATCCCAGAATTCTGGGATTTGATCGATTTGATCGTTTTGAGCTCGAATTTTGAATTGGGTTGGGGCCTATAAATACCCCACCCATTCAGCACTGAAAAGATACAGACCTATACCGAAATCGTGATCTTTTCTGTGAATCCAAAGAGCTCAAAAGTGTTGTAAAGCCTTTAAGTCTCCTCCTTCTGTTCTTCAAGTTTTCAATTGTAAAGTGAGGAGAGAAAGGTCTGTAAAGGTTGTCTCCTAAGCCTGCCAAAAGGAGAGAAATTGTAAGAGGGAAGTTTGGCCTTCGCCCATTGAAGGAAGGCACCTAGTTGACGTCGGCAACCTCATCGGTGGAGGAAGCCAAAAGTGGAGTAGGTCAAGGCTGACCGAACCACTCTAAATCTCTGGTTTGCGTTTACTTTCGAGCACTTTATCATTACTGCAAACCTCCCTCATCACTACTGCTCTCTGCGCTTTCACGAACAAGTTCTAAGTGCTGTTCTTCCAAATCTGCATTCAGACGTAAACTCGTATTTTCATACATTACAGTTTACGTTTACGTTTGATTCTGCAGAACTGTTTTCCGTGCTTTTACGAACGAGCTTCCTTGCAGTTTACGCTTACATTTTAATCCTATTAATAACTGCAATCTGTCCTCTACGATTTTACGAACGAGTTTCAACATTTAGACGTAAAACTGCATTCAGACGTAAATCGGCTTTCTTCGCTCAATCATCAGATTTCAGTTCACGTTTACGTCTTGGTTTCAACTGCATACTGCCGTCTGCGAGTATACAAACGAGTTTCAAAGTTTAGACGTAAATCTGCGTCTAACTGCGTTTAGACGTAAATTTGCGTTTAGACGTAAAACTGCGTTTAGACGTAAAATTGCGTTTAGACGTAAAACTGCGTTTAGACGTAAAACTGCGTTTAGACATAAATCTGCGTTTAGACGTAAAACTACGTTTAGACGTAAAACTGCGTTTAGACGTAAATCTGCGTTTAGACGTAAATCTGCATTTAGACGTAAATCTGAGTTTAGACGCAAAACTGCGCTTAGACGCAAAATTGCGCTTAGACGCAATCTGCGCTTAGACGCAAAACTGCGCTTAGACGCAATCTGCGCTTAGACGCAAACTGCACTTAGATACAAACTGAGAATTTGCTTTTGCATCATAATAGTTTTTGAACAAACGCAGCTTTTGGTTTTTAATCGCTGTAAGATTTTCGCTGCACTAATTCACCCCCCCCCTCTTAGTGCTCTCGATCCTAACAAAATAGAGGTGGTCAACAGTTTCTTCTTGTTGCATACAAAGGGAGCATCGGTTAACATGATAGATACCTCTTCTTTTCATATTGTCTATTATAGGTAATTTATTGAGAAGGGTCTGCCATGTACATAAGGAATGTCTTTGTGATCCCGGTCGATCCCATGTCCAACTGTTTGGGACCCACTTGTTATTTCTGTGCCTAATTTGATTCCATGCGTATGTGGCACTAAATTTGCCATTGTCATGAGGCCAAATAAGTATATCTGAAGAGTTGTTCCTGATTGGAATAGCTATAATAGTCGGCCAAAGTGATAACATTTCGGGAGAAATGGGATTAGGGAGACACCAGGTACCGTTAGCAATGAACTCAGAAACCTTCCAATCTTTGGGAGCCCCAAGATCTTTTCGTATTCTGTCACCATATAATTGAAATATACTCTTCCCATTCACCCAAGGATCGTACCACATATTAGTACTAGTTCCAGAAGAGATTGCATAGGAAATGTGTTTGATTAGCCAATTCTTTGCCTTTAAAATTCCTTTCCAAGCTGTAGAGTGGTATGTTCTTGTTGAAATTTTCCAGATTGATTCCTTTGAAAGATACCTAGCAGAAACCCAATGTGACCATAAGGAATATTTGTTTTGCAAAAGATCCCACAATTGCTATACCAGACATGCTTGATTCCAATCTCTAGAATTTCTCAAGTTCAGCCCCCCTTCATCTTTCGGTTTGCAAATTCTATCCCAATTTACCATATGCATTGCCTTATCATTTGTGCCATTCCAGAAGAAGTTCATTAATAACCGTTTAATATCTTGGAGAAGTCCAGCAGGCAGAAAAAATGCATTACACCAATATATAGAGTAGGAGTGCAATACCGAACGGATGAGTTCGAGTCGTCCTGCTTTTGATAGAAACCTATTTTTCCAAGAAGAAATTCTATTCTTTATTTTTTGCAAGATAGGCTGATAGTGAGTTTTGTGAATGCCTGTGGATATGAGCGGGAGACCCAAATAAGGAACTGGCAAGCTTCCCTCACTAACCCCCAAAGTTTGTGCAATAAAGACCTTATCCTCAACGTAAGGGCTCATATATACTTTACTTTTCGCATGATTTAACTGAAGTCCAGAAACCATACCAAAGTCATTTATAATAGTAGCGAGGTTCTTTACTGAATTTGGTTCATTTTCGAGAAAGATAAGTAAGTCATCTGCAAATGTTATATGTGATATATGAACAGAGCCAGCATTGGGTACCTTAATGCTGCCATTTAAGACTGCGTCTTCCAACATACAGCGTTTCTGTAGCGGCGACCAGAAGAGGGATCAAACATGGCAGCGACGGCCCCTAGGGCTGGCGATGGTGGCGAGAGGGTTGCAAGACTCCCTACCGCTACCCCCCAACCTTTCCAGAGAGAAACTCCTTCGACGAAGCAGCATCGAAGCAGGTCGCGCTCTAGATCACGGCAGCATGCTCTCATTTCCAACGATCCCCGGCCTTGGACTAGCCTCTTCAAGGCTCCGGTTGGAAGTCCAGATCTAAGCTTGGAATTCTTTACTCCAGAAGTTCAGGCTGATAAGAAGATTGCTGTATACGAGACTGTTGATTCAGCAGAGCTTATTGAGACATGGTCTATGGCGATTGTTGGCTATGTGGTAGGTCTCAAAACATCTTATTTCCCACTATCCTCATTTATCAAAACTCGATGGGGAATATCGACATTTGATCAACATATGCTGGAGAACGGATTCTTTGTTTGCAAGCTATACTCTGAAGAAGATTTGCAACGAATCCTCGAAGGATTCTGGACTATCCGCGGTCATCCAATGATTCTACGACGTTGGTCTCCTGATGTCCGTTTGGAGTTAGATAGCCTACAGTCTATTCCATTATGGGTATCCTTTCAAGGACTGCCTCTACACCTTTGGAGTCGACGTTTTATTGTAAAGTTATGCAGCACTCTGGGACAACCACTCTACATCGACAAAGCAACAGCAGCTCAGACGAGATTAGCATTTGCACGAGCATGTGTGCTGGTTTCTTCCGATGAAGATCTTCCTAATGAGGTTTTCTATCGTGATCTTGACGGGAACACTCGGAAGGTAAATGTCTCATATTCCTGGAAGCCACAACGATGTCAGCGATGCTTATCTTTTGGTCATGCAAATGGAGCTTGTCAACAAACCCCAAAACCAACCACAAAGGTCTATCAACCACGTCAAGCGCATTAGCAACAAAGTGATTCTTCTCTAATGGCAGTAGCACCGATGGTGGCGAAAACTATTGAGCATTCCGACTCGCAAGGAAAGCACTGCGGACAGAAGGACAATTCCAAAACATTATCTCTTCCTATAATATCAGAGCCTTCCACAACAGAGGTTTCCCATAGTACTAGTGGACAGGAGAAACATAAGTCAGGAACTTCATCTCTTCCAATATCATCGGATCCATCCACAATAGCTCAATGAACTCAGGTCCAAGCAAATATCACCAGCAAGGATATTCTTCCTCAACAAACTCATGCCCCAACAAACCTCTCTAGCCAGGTTGCTCCAACAAGTACTATCCAAGATATTGTGCTGCAACAATCTTATCGAGCTTCAATAAACCCTACCAATCAAGATCACATGATTTCAGGTACTTTAAAGTTTAAAAATCTGCAAGCTGTAGATGAAGTGGATAAATATAGGAATAAAGCCATAAAAGGTAAGGATATTGTGAGGGAGGAAAATGCAAAACCGAAGGATAAGAAAAAGGATGGTACAATCCATCCAAAGTCGTAGGATGAATACCTTAATACCTTTTCATTTGTTTATTACTAATGAAGATAACATGCTGGAATGTTCGCGGACTTAATAAGCCGGAGAAATGTCGGGAGCTCAACAGAATAATCAAGTCTGCCGCATGTGATATTGTTATTCTAGTGGAAACGAAAATTAAACAATCGCGCGTTCAAGCTCAAAAGAATTTAATATGGCCGGACGCAGAACTGTTTACCAATGACTCAAATGAAACTTTTGGTCGAATATGGGTATTATGGCATCCTAACTCTATTAATGCTTGGTTTATTTCTGCTAGTGATCAATTCATTCATCTTAAGGTAGAGGATAAAAAGAATGGCTGTCAATTCAATTTCACTGGCATATATGCTTCGAACAGTATGCAAGAAAGAAATACTCTTTGGTCTGACCTGACTAATATTGTAAATGGCTGTCTCAATGTACCTTGGATTGTTCTTGGAGACTTTAATACTGTTCGGTACACAAATGAAAAGGAGGGGGGTAGACAACTTTCAGAAAGCCAGCTTCAAAGTTTTAATGATTACATTGACACTGCAGCATCTGCTAACAGAAAAATAATGGCTCGACTTGATAGGTGTTTGATTAATCATGAATGGTTAACAGTTTACCCAGATTCACTTCTTGAGTATGGTGCTCCCTTGTTTTCTGACCATTCTTTAATGTATATACACGCAGAAAAAACGACACTAAGAGGCAAGAAACCGTTTAGATTCTTTAACATGTGGAGTACTCATCCTCAATTTCTTGATGTTATCAGATCTGCTTGGAATTTTAATGCGCATGGATCCCCCCCTTACATCTTATGTCAAAAGCTCAAAGCCTGTAAAGCAGTACTAAAGGAGTGGAATACAAATACCTTTGGCAATATTAACACCAGAGTTCAATTGTGCAGAAAGGAACTAATGTCATTGCAACATGAGCTGCAACTTCAGCCAAATGATGAAAATATTATCTACAAAGAGACAGAAGCCAGAAATAACTTCATGCAAGCCTTAAAACAGGAGGAAAGTTTTGCAAAGCAGAAGTCTCGACAGCATTGGCTTACACTAGGGGATTCCAATACTAAATTTTTCTATGCTTCAATTGCTACTCGAAGGGCGATTAACCGTATCAGCAAATGCAGAGACAAAGATGACAATCTTATTGAGAATTTAGATGAGGTTAAAGCACTCACAGAGCAATTTTTTTATTCCTTACTCAATCAAGCTGGGAAACCTAATAACATTCATGTGGAGCCGACTAGAAAACTTGATTCGGAAGCTATTTCAATCCTCAATGCCCCAATTACAGATGATGAAATTGTATGTGTTGTCTTTAAGTCACCAAAGCACAAAAGCCCAGGTCCAGATGGATTTCCAGCTGAATTTTACCAAACTGCTTGGTCTATTATTGGAAATGATGTGATCAAGGCTTGCCAACATTTTTTCTCTTCAGGTCATATTCTTAGAGAGATGAATTGCACATTTATTTCTTTAATTCCGAAGAATGCAGGGGCAGATTCACTAGAGAACTATCGACCCATATCATTATGCAACTCCATTTACAGATCATCTCCAAAGTATTGGCAAATAGAATGCAAAAGGTAATACACAAGATCATTAGCCCAAATCAAGCTGCTTTCATCAAATGGAGAAGTATACATCATAACATTTTGCTTGCTAATGACTTGGTCAAAGATTTACATTCAAAAGCAAGAGGAACAAAAATCTGTTTTAAAGCTGATTTACGGAAAGCCTTTGATTCAGTTAATATGAAGTTTATCTATAAGATGCTCCTCGATATGAACTTCCCACAGCAATGGGTTAATTGGATTCAATCTTGCTTGGAAACTCCAAAGTTTTCGATACTTTTTAATGGCTCACCTATTGGTTTTTTTGGGAGCACGAATGGCATCCGACAAGGTGATCCACTCTCTCCGTATCTTTTTATTATTGCGATGGAAGGACTTAGCTGTATGTTGGAAGACGCAGTCTTAAATGGCAGCATTAAGGTACCCATTGCTGGCTCTGTTCATATATCACATATAACATTTGCAGATGACTTACTTATCTTTATCCAAAATGAACCAACTTCAGTAAAGAACCAGGCTACTATTATGAATGACTTTGGTATGGTTTCTGGACTTCAGTTAAATCATGCGAAAAGTAAAGTATATATGAGCCCTTACGTTGAGGATAAGGTCTTTATTGCACAAACTTTGGGGGTTAGTGAGGGAAGCTTGCCAGTTCCTTATTTGGGTCTCCCGCTCATATCCACAAGCATTCACAAAACTCACTGTCAGCCTATCTTGCAAAAAATAAAGAATAAAATTTCTTCTTGGAAAAATAGGTTTCTATCAAAAGCAGGACGACTCGAACTCATCCGTTCGGTATTGCACTCCTACTCTATATATTGGTGTAATGCATTTTTTCTGCCTGCTGGACTTCTCCAAGATATTGAACGGTTATTAATGAACTTCTTCTGGAATGGCACAAATGATAAGGCAATGCATATGGTAAATTGGGATAGCATTTGCAAACCGAAAGATGAAGGGGGGCTGAACTTGAGAAATACTAGAGATTGGAATCAAGCATGTCTGGTACAGCAATTGTGGGATCTTTTGCAAAACAAATGTTCCTTATGGTCACATTGGGTTTCTGCTAGGTATCTTTCAAAGGAATCAATCTGGGAAATTTCAACAAGAACATACCACTCTGCAGCTTGGAAAGGAATTTTAAAGGCAAGGAATTGGCTAATCAAACACATTTCCTATGCAATCTCTTCTGGAACTTGTACTAATATGTGGTACGATCCTTGGGTGAATGGGAAGAGTATATTTCAATTATATGGTGACAGAATACGAAAAGATCTTGGGGCTCCCAAAGATTGGAAGGTTTCTGAGTTCATTGCTAACGGTACCTGGTGTCTCCCTAATCCCATTTCTCCCGAAATGTTATCACTTTGGCCGACTATTATAGCTATTCCAATCAGGAACAACTCTTCAGATATACTTATTTGGCCTCATGACAATGGCAAATTTAGTGCCACATCCGCATGGAATCAAATTAGGCAAAGAAATAACAAGTGGGTCCCAAGCAGTTGGACATGGGATCGACCGGGATCACAAAGACATTCCTTATGTACATGGCAGGCCCTTCTCAATAAATTACCTACAATAGACAATATGAAAAGAAGAGGTATCTATCATGTTAATCGATGCTCCCTTTGTATGCAACAAGAAGAAACTGTTGACCACCTCTATTTTGCTTGTGATTATACAAAATGGATATGGAAGGAGATTCTCCAACGATTTGAACTCAATAGACTACCGCAACCAAACTTGCACCAAGAACTATGCGACCTCATGCAATGTTTCTCAAGAAAGGGGCCTCTCACACAACTGGCAAAGGTTACTTTCAGATGCGCTATTTGGTGGATGTGGAAGGAGAGATGTAACAGAATATTTGAATGCCAACAAACAAACAATGCTTAGCTATTGAAAGAGATTATTAGAGACTCAAGATCCTGTATGGAGCAAGATCTCAAAACGGTGCACTTTACCCAAAGAGAAAAAGATATTTTTATCAAATTCAATTTTGCTATTAGCTAAAGATCTTGGGAATGATGCCAAATTATGTACCCACAGGTAGTTTTGATATATCTGGATAAACATTTTCTTTGATGATTGTAATTAGGAGTTATAGTCTACAGCATGTGTAGTCATAACTATGAGTTACTTACTTGGCTTTGTCTATGACTTGTATAGATAAAGCTATTTGTAGAAACTTTACACATAATCAATTTATTTTTACTTACCAAAAAAAAAAAGATAAAGCATGCTTGTTATCATGGAAGTTTTGTATTCAAGCACATAATTTCCAACATGTAATTGTGTAAAATCATTATGGCAATCAAGTGATTTGATCATTTAATCAAGAAAGTTCAAAAAATAATTTTAACACGTTCAATCATTCGGACGTATTTTTGCCATAAATTTTCAAATACAATCATGAAGATAAGGCATGTTCATCATCATGGTAGTATGATGGCAAGTTTACAATTTTAAGACACGCAAGCTAGTAATTTTGAGATGTTCAAGAAAGCAACTCTTGCTTCTTGAAATATAAGTTTTGCTAGATGTGCAAGTTAACTTTTTGCTTTTGCAAGATATCATTCCTTGGTGATGTTCAAGATAGCAATTCCTTTTCTTTTGAGAAGTGTAATTATTTTCTTTCTCCTTTTTTTTGAATTATATGAGCTAGCAAATTAGCTTTCAAGCATGTTTTGCTCCCCCTTTATCATTGTCAAAAAGAAGGGAAGACCTTTTACGTTAATTTCTAAATTATGACAAAGGTAAATAGCATTGATGAAAATTCAAGTCTTGAATGTCAAAACAATTATTTTATCATGAATATTTCATCATTACATGCATCATTATCATCATATATATTTTTAAAACATATAAACTCATTATTATATTATTCCAAATCATCATTCCTATTATTTCAATCATTGTTTCAATCATCTTTATAGCTTATCATGCACAATATGTCAAACCATCTAACATGATACAAACATTTATTTTCAAAGTATTTATCACTTCATTTTGATCATGATACCAAACATTCATCATTTATAGCATTCATGACATTAAATCAACATTTATAATACTTCATTTTAGCAACAACTCATAGCATTTTAAATCATGATTCACATCATATGCAATACATCACATCATAATTAAAGAGCTCAAGTATTGCGTGCATCATTGCAAATAATAAATGTTTCATATCATGATGGTATCAATTTTGTTAAATTATATCCTACCATGCATGATCATAACCTTTCATTTGTATACATCAAAATAAATTAATGAATATTTCATGTATTTATATCATCACATAAGGAATATCAAGAAGAAAATAATTGGGTGATGAGATAAACCTTTCATGAATACAAAGAATTACATAAAAATCATATCATGAATACAAGGAATACAGGTCACAATCATTCAAGAGAAAAATCATCATTCATTTTCAATTCATTCAATTTGACAAATTATGATCATGATTTTGATCAAACTCATTTCAAATTTAAATCATCAAAATCATTTTTATGGCTCACAAAATATATAACATAAATAGATTCATGATTTCATTGATAATATATTTTTCCCCCTTTTTTAAGTGTTTCATCTTAAGTGATCAATTTCATGTAAGCATGCCTTTTCATTTATGTCAAATGAAAATATGCATCAACGTTTAGGATCGTAAAATGAATTTCGTCATAAAACCATCAAGACTAATAAGTCACAAAAATCATCATGTATAACTTTAAAATCTCATGCATAAAATCATAAATCATGGTATCCAAACATTTAGTGTTTTTACTACATCATTATGCATCATTGAGTATACAATCGTCAAGCATTACACTTACACTATTTCATATAACCATGCCTATTTCATTTATGTCAAACATGCATCAGTTTTTAAAGCCACTGTTATTATCATGAAAATCGATAATCCACAATTATCAAGAATCATCATACATAATTTCAAAAATATCATAACTTTAAATTAAACATGATTTAATATACTCAAAATCGAGAAATAACAATGGACATCACCATGATACACATTATTACTTCTTAACCATGATTTCATATTTTCAATCAAAATCATTTTGTTTGTTTATCATAAAATATGCAATATTATCATTTTCGAAATTACTAGCATGATCATAATAAATTTTTTTTAAAAACATTAATTCTAAACTAAAAAAGAAAATACATCATGAAAGCATCAAGTAATTTCAAAATAATTCAAGAGAGTTG
>NC_088352.1:19460000-19472500 GCF_036884655.1 Musa acuminata AAA Group | reverse complement strand
GTCTTCTCTTCCAATGATCGATTGGAATGAATTGGAGAAGAAGACTTTCGCTCTTAATGCAAAGACTATGAATGCCTTATTTTGTGTGCTTGATAAAAATGAGTTCAATCGTGTTTCTATTTGTGAAACCACGTTTGATATTTGGCATACACTCGTAGTGACTCACTAAGGCACAAGTAGAGTGAAAGAGTCAAAAATCAATATTTTGATACATTCTTTTGAACTTTTTTGAATGAAACCGAGCGAGACTATTGGTGACATATACACCCGTTTCATGGATGTCGTCAATGGTCTAAAAGGACTCGGTAAAAGTTTTTCAGTTTTTGAGCTCGTAAATAAAGATTCTAAGATCCCTTCCTAAGAGTTCAATCGTGTTTCTATTTGTGAAACCACGTTTGATATTTGGCATACACTCGAAGTGACTCACTAAGGCACAAGTAGAGTGAAAGAGTCAAAAATCAATATTTTGATACATTCTTTTGAACTTTTTTGAATGAAATTGAGCGAGACTATTGGTGACATATACACCCGTTTCATGGATGTCATCAATGGTCTAAAAGGACACGGTAAAAGTTTTTCAGATTTTGAGCTCGTAAATAAGATTCTAAGATCCCTTCCTAAGAGTTGGGACCCTAAAGTCACTGCTATTCAAGAGGCTAAAGATTTAAATAACTTCCCTCTTGAAGAACTAATCGGGTCATTAATGACATATGAAATGACTTGCAAGGCTCATGAAGAGCAAGAAGACTGTTAGAACCCTTGCAGATTCTAAACTTGGGGTTGATCTCTTTAGGGGATCGGCCTCCTTGGAACTCTATAGGGGTTCCTCCCTCCAAGTTGCTGCTCAAAGGCTGCAGAAAAGATTCATCTATTGCTTGAGAAAATAGGAGGAATACATGGCTATTTATAGGGCTTCTAAACCCTAACTCCTAATATGACTCCTACTTAAGACTCTTACTTCTAACCAACTCCTAATAGGACTCCTACTCAAGACTCCTATTCCCTTACAACTCATAATTCTTCTCTAAGAAAAAATCTCCTACATGAATGTCCCTCTCAATTAGGACTCTCCTAACTAGAGTCCTAACAGAATGTCCCTCTCAATTAGGACTCTCATAGCTAAAGTCCTAACAGTTTTACATGAATGTCCCTCTCAATTAGGACTCTCCCAGCTAGAGTCCTAACAAACCCGCCCTCTTCAATTCAGCCTTGTCCTCGAGGCTGACGATTCATGAATTTTGGGAATTTGATCTTCAAGTCATCATAGTTCTCCAAAGTGGCATCTTCTGTTAGTAGGTTTGCCCACTGTATTAGCAATTCAGTAGTGGATCGTCGTCGTCGAGTCATAATCCGTCGATCAATAATGGCACTTGGCTGAGTCTGAAGTCCTCCTTGGGTAGTCATATTTGGTGGGTGGCTTTGGGCTATCTCCAAGCACTTATTTACAACTTCTGTCTGGCCGTCGGATTGTGAGTGATATGACATACTCCTTTTCAATTTAGTACTCTTATAGTGTAATAACTTTGTCCAAAATCTGCTCTTGAAGATGCAAGTAGAATTTGTCACAAGCACAATGCGTCCCTTATAGCATAATTCTTTTGAGTCCCGATTGTAATGAACCACGGAGCTTGGTGCTTCCTCTAATTTTTTTTTGTATCTTACTGGTCTCCGAATCTTCCTGCCATTCCATCTTAATATCCTCAAGGAAGTCGCTGGTTGGAAGTAAAACGACCGAAAATTCAGCTTGCTCAGGTAGCTGCGAAAGCGCATCTGCAACAATATTCTCTTTCCACCTTTTGTAAGTTATTTCATAATCAAATCCAAGAAGTTTTGTTACCCATTTTTTCTGCTCAGGGGATGATATCTTTTGCTCCAAAAAGTACTTGAGGCTTTTATGGTCGGTTTTAATTTGAAATCGTCGACCAATCAAGTAGGGTCTCCACCGCGTTGCTGCGCGCACAATAGCGACCATCTCCTTATCATATGTTGACTTATTTTGATAGGAGGGAGATAATGTCTTGCTAGTGTATGCGAGTGGTCGACCATCTTGCATGAGAAAGACTCCAATTCTGACTCCAGATGTGTCGGCCTCAAAAATGAAGGGTCGGTTGAAATCTGGTAGTGTTAGCACCGGCGTCGTCGTCATGGCTGCCTTAAGTTTGTCGAAGGCAATAGAGGCTCTATCCGACCATTGGAAGACATCTTTTT
This sequence comes from Musa acuminata AAA Group, assembly GCF_036884655.1. NCBI lineage: Eukaryota > Viridiplantae > Streptophyta > Magnoliopsida > Zingiberales > Musaceae > Musa > Musa acuminata. The sequence continues at coordinate 19,470,292 of NC_088352.1, read as the reverse complement.
TCAGTAAGGAAGTAAGTGGTGCACTAATGTCGCCATAGTTTTTCACGAACTTGCAGTAGTAGCCTATTAAACCCAGAAAGTCATGTAGCAATTTTACGTTCCTCGGGGTAGGCCAGTTTTGTATTGCTTCAATTTTGAAGGGGTCTTCTGCCACACCTTCCTCTGATATGATATGCCCAAGATATTCCACCTTCTTTTGAAGAAAGCAAAAATTCATAGTGGTTGTTGTGTGTTCAAAAGGTGGTTTTCGGTATGTCTTCTTCGCGTACTTGTATTTGATGATACCCGGATCGAAGGTCCAGCTTTGTAAAGATTTGTGCTCCCTTTCATCTAGCAATTCATCTACTATTGGAATAAAGTATTTGTCCTTGATGATTATGCCATCGAGAGCTCGGTAATCAACACATATTCGCCTTGTTCCGTCCTTCTTGCGTACAAGTAGTACCGGCGAAGAGTAGAGGTTGCAACTTGGCCGAATAACTCCTGTTTCGAGAATCTCTTTTATAATCCTTTCTATTTCATCCTTCTGGAGATGTGGATATTGATATGGCTGAGCATTTGCTGAAGATTTGCCTGGAAGAATCATTATACAATGATCATGCCGACAGGTAAGAGGTAGGTTACGCGGTTCGTCAAATATATTTGAAAATTCAGCAAGCAAAGGAAGTAGATTTGGATCTTCAAATTCTGTTGGCTCTCCCTTAGTTTGCTGCTCAAGTTGTACCAAAAAGCCGCTGCATGCTTTATGCAAAACATTCTCCATTTGTTGTGTGCAAATCGTTGTTATGTCGCCCCCACGTTTCCCGTGCAATGTCACCTGTTTCTCCTTACTGTAAAATTTCATAATTAGTTTCATAAAATTCCAAGAAATATCACCTAATGTCGTCAACCATTTAATTCTGAGCATGGCCTCATGATTGTTAAGAGGGAGAAGGAAGAAATCTGCAATTATCTCTTGGTCCTGCAGCAATAGTTTCTCCTACAAGCGCCTATGATCACAATTCAAAATCCGTCCGTCGGTGACCTTAACATCAAACTGTTAGGATCGAGAGCACTAAGAGGGGGGGGGTGAATTAGTGCAGCGGAAATCTTACAATAATTTAAAAACCAAAAGCTGCGTTCGTTCAAAAACTATTATGATGCAAAAGCAAATTCTCAGTTTGTATCTAAGTGCAGTTTGCGTCTAAGCGCAGATTGCGTTTAAGCGCAGTTTTGCGTCTAAGCGCAGTTTTGCGTCTAAGCGCAGTTTTGCGTCTAAACTCAGATTTACGTCTAAACGCAGTTTTACGTCTAGACGCAGATTTACGTCTAAACTTTGAAACTCGTTTGTATACTCGCAGAAGGCAGTATGCAGTTGAAAACAAGACGTAAACGTGAACTGAAATCTGATGATTGAGCGAGGAAAGCCGATTTACGTCTGAATGCAGTTTTACGTCTAAATGTTGAAACTCGTTCGTAAAATCGTAGAGGACAGATTGCAGTTATTAATAGGATTAAAATGTAAGCGTAAACTGCAAAGAAGCTCGTTCGTAAAAGCACGGAAAACAGTTCTGCAGAATCAAACGTAAACGTAAACTGTAATGTATGAAAATACGAATTTACGTCTGAATGCAGATTTGGAAGAACAGCACTTAGAACTTGTTCGTGAAAGCGCAGAGAACAGTAGTGATGAGGGAGGTTTGCAGTAATGATAAAGTGCTCGAAAATAAACGCAAACCAGAGATTTAGAGTGGTTCGGTCAGCCTTGACCTACTCCACTTTTGGCTTCCTCCACCGATGAGGTTGCCGACGTCAACTAGGTGCCTTCCTTCAATGGGCGAAGGCCAAACTGCCCTTTTACAATTTCTCTCCTTTTGACAGGCTTAGGAGACAACCTTTACAGACCTTTCTCTCCTCACTTTACAATTGAAAACTTGAAGAACAGAAGGAGGAGACTTAAAGGCTTTACAACACTTTTGAGCTCTTAGAATCACAGAAAAGATCAAGATTTCGGTGTAGGTCTGTATCTTTTCAGTGCTGAATGGGTGGGGTATTTATAGGCCCCAACCCAATTCAAAATTCGAGCTCAAAACGATCAAATCGATCAAATCCCAGAATTCTGGGATCAGGCGGTTGCACCTCTTGACTGGAGAGGTGGCACCGCCTGGCAGAGCTCGAAGACTGAGCTCAGGCGATTGCTTCTCTCTGCCAGAGCTCGAAGACTGAGCTCGATGGTTGCATCACCTGGCAGAGCTCGAAGACTGAGCTTGGTGATTGCATCACCTGGCAGAGCTCGAAACTGAGCTCGGTGGTTGCATCACCTGGCAGAGCTCCAAGCTGAGCTCAGGCTGATCCACCTCTCTGCCAGAGCTCGAAGACTGAGCTCGGTGATTGCATCACCTGGCAGAGCTCGAGACTGAGCTCAGGCTGATGCACCTCTCTGCCAGAGCTCGAAGACTGAGCTCGGTGGTTGCATCGCCTGGCAGAGCTCGAAACTTGAGCTCTGGCGGTGCTACCTCTTGGCAGAGGAGGTTGCACCGCCCAGTCTAGCTCGAAGACTGAGCTCTGGGCGGTTGCACCTCTCGGCTGGGGCGGTTGCACCTCCCAGCCTTGCAGCCCTGGCGGTTGCACCTCCTGGCTGGGGCGGTTGCACCTCCCAACCCCACAGCCCAGGCGGTTGCACCTCCTGGCTGGGGCGGTTGCACCTCCTGGTGCAATCAGGGTCCGAATGGTTCACTCCATTCGGCTCACTTTGAATCTTTTCAGGGGCCCAATTGCCCCAAGATTAAGCTAATGGGATCACCTCCCATTTTCATGCTTAATCATCATGCTAACTACGATTAACTCTAAGACAACTTCTGCAGCTTTGCTCCGATGCGTCAATCGCTTCTTCCGGCGAGTTTCCTGCCAACTTCCGTCGATCAACCGATAACCCTCGGTGATCCTTCTGCGGACATCCGGCATACTCCTGGACTTTGCGACGATCCACTTGGCTAGTTCCGACGAGCTTCGCTTGGCAAGCTTCTGGACTTCTCGGATCTGTTCTCGCTGAACCTCCGACGACCGTCCGAACTTCCGTCGAACTCTCGAACTCCCAACGTGATCATGATCTTGACTCCGGCGCAACACCTGCTGCTTGTCTTACTCTTATCGTAGTTAATCCTGCACACTTAAAACAAAACTTCAATCGAGACAATTAATCCTAAGCAATTAACCAAGTTGTCCGACATGTCATTGGTCCCTCGACACTTCGTCCGATTCTTCGGCGCATTGTCCTCTCGTGCAGCCTATTGCCCAATCAGCCAATTGACTCCGCAACTCCGATATCCTTGGCACAATACCCGCTCTTCTTGGCCCGATGCCCGAGTCCACGGCCCGAAGCCTTCTGTCGATACGTCGACCGATCCACCGGCCCGACGTCCAATCTTCTGACATGTTCCTCCGGCACAACATGATTTTCCTGCTTTAATTGTCTCATCCTGATCAAAGCTTCCTGCGTCACTCAAAACGCAGTTTAAATCATAAACATATATCAAGTAGTTTCATCATCAAAATACGAGATTCAACACAAACCTGCAGCGATTCTCGATAGGTAATGATATCCGAACAGCAAGCTTACTATTTAGGAAGTTAGTAGTACTGCCCGTGTCGATGAGAACAGTGATTGGTTGTTGTTTGAGAAGGCCTCCAATTTTCATCGTTTGCGGGTTTGAGTAGCTAGCTAGTGTATGTACCGTAACTTCGGTCGGTTGTGGCTCTTCTTCTGCATCTTCTTCTTCATGTTCAAGGCTCTCTTTTGGATGTTCAATGACCTCTTCTTCTATCGGTTCAATCATAAGAAGTCCCCCTTTACTACAGCGATGCTCACGGCTCCACGGCTCGTCACAATGCCAACCTTCGCATATCGCTCCCGAAACTCTTCTCTTGTTAACCTCTTTAGTGTAGGGACTTGGTCGACAGTAGGGGGGGCTAAGCGCTTCAATATTACTAGTTGAGGAGACACCCTAGTCCTCCGAGCTTCATGGTTCAATTGCTCCTCTTGATGTCGTGCGAAAGAGATGGCTGTCATAAACGTATACGATTGTCGCGCTTTAACTTCTCCTCGGATCTCCGGCTTCAAGCCCTCAATGAAGGTCCACAATAGCTGTTTTTTAGACCAATCATGAGTTTGATTAGATAACCTTTCAAACCTGGTTTGGTACTCCTGAATGGTGGAGGTTTGTTGGATCTTTACTAGTTGTTCATCAATATTCTCGTAATCGGTTGGTTTGAAGCGGATCAGCAGTCCTTCTTTGAATTATTGCCATGAAAGGACTCCATAAGTATGTTCAAACCAGTCAAACCACTGTATAGCATCCCCTTCAAGATGTATAGCTGCAATTTTCACCATAGATGCATCTGCGGTTTTATGGTATCGAAAATATCGCTCCGCGTGCAAGATCCAACCAATCGAGTCTCCTTCTTCCCATCTAGGGAAGTCCACCCTTATGCGTGGATAATTGGGATCGATCATAGAGCCTCCCCTCTCTTGGAACTCATCTCTTCGGGCCTGGTGCGATTGGGCAAAGCTCTCTTCGTGATATGATTTTTTCGGGCTTAGTAGTCGGCCCAATCTGAGTTCGATAAAGAGCATCCAAATCTTATCCTCCATTCGCGCCTCCAAGGCTTCGAATTTAGCATCGATTGCCTCCTTAGATGCCATAGTATATGCCTCCAAATCTATGATGTTAAGATCTCTCTTTTGTTGTCAGGTTAAAGGCATGTATAGGTTGAGAGAAGTGATGATCGAAAGGGTTGGTGGATCGGTGGATGTAGGCTACGATTTAGGCTTGTTTTGTGGCTGTTTTGGGTACAGTTTGAGAGTGTGGTTTGGCAGAGTTTTAGGGTTATGGATTAAAGTTTTGGATCTATGGTAGATGGTAGCAAAGGTTTGACAGAAATCCGTAGAATTTACAGCAAGTATGTGCTGTCTTGTAAGAGTAGAATTGTCGTCGAAGAAACAACGGTCTCTCGACGTAATTTCCACCAAAAACTTAAGAGAATTGAGGAGGAAATTAATAGCAAAATCACAGTTTATATAACAGCAAGGATATCTAATTTAATCAAGAAAATTTCGGCAGTATAATAGCAAGGAAATTGGTGCAAGTTGCAATTGCAGAATTGTCGTCGAAAAATTTCAGCGGGTTACGATGAAAATTTGCAGCAACATAAAATCGTTTTTAGAGATGAATTTCTTAATAGATCAATCTTAGATGGAAGCCAAGATGATCTACGAAGTGTATAAGAAATTTCATTCAAAAAAGATTGCAAATAGATGGGTTAAGGCAACGATATGCAGCTGAAATTTTCTGCAGTATAGATTTTCAAGTGCAGCAGATTGGACATAAAAGATCAGTAGTTTATATTGAGAATTTTTCGATGAAACCAAAGGGAAATCCACTGTTAGGAAGTGTTAAAGATGTCATAAAAATTTCGTAAAAATTTGGATAGAAAAATCACAGTAGCAAGATCAAACAGATGGTGCTATGCGGCTTGAATTCTGCAATTCAAGTGCAGCAGATTGGACATAAAAGATCAGTAGTTTATATTGAGAATTTTTTTATGAAACCAAAGGGAAATCCACTGTTAGGAAGTGTCAAAGATGTCATAAAAATTTCGTAGAAATTTGGATGGAAAAAGCACAGTAGCAAGATCAAACAGATGGTGCTATGCGATTGGAATTCTGCAATGTATCTTTCGTCGTAGAGATGAAAACTTTGTGACGAAAAGTTTATGCAGCAATATAGGAACAATTTTTTTTTTTTTGGATTTTCGAATAAAGATAACTAAATTGCAGCAGCAGTAAGGTAGGAAACCAGAACCTGTTGCAATTCACGAGGAGATCAAAGGATGATCCGTGGTGGTGGAGATGATGGCGGAATTCGGTGACGATCTTTTAAGCAATTGTGGGAATTGATTTGGATGGTTGTAGAGGGTTGATGGATGGCTGTGGAAGGGCAGCGAGATGCCAAGAACATTGCTCTGATACCAGGTGTTAGAACCCTTGCAGATTCTAAACTTGGGGTTGATCTCTTTAGGGGATCGGCCTCCTTGGAACTCTATAGGGGTTCCTCCCTCCAAGTTGCTGCTCAAAGGCTGCAGAAAAGATTCATCTATTGCTTGAGAAAATAGGAGGAATACATGGCTATTTATAGGGCTTCTAAACCCTAACTCCTAATAGGACTCCTACTTAAGACTCTTACTTCTAACCAACTCCTAATATGACTCCTACTCAAGACTCCTATTCCCTTGCAACTCCTAATTCTTCTCTAAGAAAAAACCTCCTACATGAATGTCCCTCTCACTTAGGACTCTCCTAACTAGAGTCCTAACAGAATGTCCCTCTCAATTAGGACTCTCCTAGCTAGAGTCCTAACATAATGTCCCTCTCAATTAAGACTCTCCTAGCTAAAGTCCTAACAGTTTTACATGAATGTCCCTCTCAATTAGGACTCTCCCAGCTAGAGTCCTAACAAAGACATTCTTTCAAAGAACAGGAAAGATATGGCACTTAGAACTTTTGATGACCACTTGAGAGAAAACTCAAGTGATGAGGACTGTGACGATGACTTAGCACTTCTAACAAGGAAATTCAAAAAATTCATTAAGAGAAACAAGTTTAAAAGTGACACAAAAAATAAACTTGAACCCAAAAAAGACCAAGTTATTTGCTACAAGTGCAAAAAGCCGGGACACTACAAAAGTGATTGTCCCCAAGCCAAGAAGAGAACATCAAAGAAGAAGGCGCTCAAAGCAACGTGGGATGGCTTGAGCGCGTCCGAAGAAGAGGAGTCCAACAGCGAGCAAGTTGCTCATTACACCTTAATAGCCATCGGAGAAGAGGTAACAAATTTAATTGATACAGATTTATCATTTGATGAATTATTAAATGTCTTCCATGACTTATTTGATGAATGCAAAACAATTAGTAAGAAATATAAATTACTGAAAAATAAGCATTATAGTTTTGCTAGCAATTTTGATAAATTAAAAACTGAATTTCATGATAGTTTAGCTCAATGTGAAAAATACCATGATCTAGAAACTCTCCAAAAGGAAAACTTGCTACTTAAGGACATCTTGAAGAAATTCGAGGTTGGTAGCAAGTCTTTAAACATGATCCTTGCAAACAAGGGTTACGTTCCCAAAAGAAGTGGAATCGGATTTGTGAGAATCCAACCACCTTCATAAAAGGCCCCAACTTGCATGTTCGACACCAAATTAAATGCAACTTTTGTTACAAATATGGATACAAAATGCATCAGTGTCCATTCAAGAAAATTAGTCCAAATAAATTAATTTGGGTTCCTAAAGGAACCATGATAAACAATGTAGATCAGTTTTTAAGGCACCCAAAAGCAAATAGATACCTAAAAATTATCCTTTCTTGTAGAGATATACACCATCACAAGCTAGGAGCAAGAAATGGTACCTTGATAGTAGATGCTCAAGGCATATGACCGGAGATCTATCTCAATTCTCTAAGCTCACTAGCATAGACGAAGGCTATGTCACCTTCGGAAACAACAACAAGGGTAAAATCATTGGCAAAGGAAACATAGGTAACAAATCCAACTTCTTTATTGAAGATGTTTTGTTAGTTGTGCTAGTCATAGGTGCCCAGCAAGCCAATCACGTGAGTAATGACAAGTGTGACTTGATACATAATCTTTTTGCTTATTATATTTTCGCGTATATTACTTTATAACTATTGCATATGTGCATATATATATATTGTGATGTCCTTGGATTTATGCAATGGGAATCGGATCGTGATGAGATCACGATAATGAGATCAATTCACCTTTAAACACAGATCCTAAATAATCCCGATCACAGGTTACTCGAGAGGGATATCGTGATAACCGGACAGACTGGTGTGCTGTATACCCGTCCATATGATGGATGCAGCTGGTCTGATTGCTGCTCGTGTAGGGACAATGGGGATACAGTACAGGTGCTGATTGGAGAATGAGTTCACTAATTGATCCGCTTACGAAATGCTGGATGGTTGATGATGCCTTATTGTCAGACAACGATTCCATAGTCCTAGTGGTATATCTGGTCCTTAGACTTGAGACATCAAGGATATCTTGTATTAGTGCTCCACTTTTTGATACCAAACTTATAGGTTTGGCTATCCCAAATCTAGTACAGCTAGTCATTGCGAGTGGTAGTCGACCTTATGAGGGCTATTGAGTGTCGATAGAGGATCATCTACTCTCGACGTCATGAGAGGAATATCTCATGTGTTCTTGCTCAGACAAATCCCTAGCCAAGGTCATTCAGGTTGAGAGAGAAGAGTTCTCCGAGAGAATCCGATTAGAGCGAGACTTGAGTAGAAACCGTATGGGTCTGACAACACCATGCTCGATATACAGTCTCTGGGATATTAGATGGATGAGGGACTATAGGTACACGATAACTGAGGACAGACAGGTCCAATGGATTGGATTCCCCTGTATTGTCTGGGGACTACGGCGTAGTGGCCTAGTACGTCCGTAGTCGATGAGTCAAGTGAATTATTACAGAGATAATAATTCACTGAGTTCGAAGGAGTTCTGACAGGTATAACTCACGGCCAGCTCGATATTGGGCCTAGAGGGTCACACACATATGGTAGGCATTGCGATGAGTAGAGGTTCGGATATGAGATATCCGATGGAGCCCTTGTCTTATTGGATGCAGATCTAATACCCACTAGGGGAGGACCCATTAGGGTTTGACAGGGGACTTCTATAAATAGGAGGGATTCAGAGCCTCATAGGCTAGAGCCTTTGCTTGCCTCTCCTATTCTCCTCCCCCTCTTCACCTCAGAGCAGGCTTGGAGTTTTGAGGAGCGTCGTCGCAACCCTACTGTGTGGATCACCGCTAGAGAGGAGGACGCTTAACCTCCTTCACCCTCTCCTAAGGATCTGTAGGGAAACAGGAATATACGATCTCCCTAGGTAACACAATCTATTCTATACGCAGTTTTAAGTTTCACAGATTTTGCGCACCAATCTTCGCATGACGACGAACATCTCTTTGGGAATCGGGGATTTTGTTTTCTTGTTCTTCTGCTGCGCATGTGATGTCGCCCCCAAGATTTCCCAATAAGTTGATGGTTTAAAACATAACCTCTTGAGCATTAGTCAATTATGTGATAAAGGATATATCATCAAATTCGAATCTAATTCTTGCATCATTAAAAAATAACACAAAAACACATCTATGATTGCATTAAAATAGAATAACGTATACACCATTGACATCAATAATCTTTGCAATGAAATGTGTTTCTCGGTTTTGAATGAGGATGCTTGGTTTTGGCATAGGAGATTAGGTTATGCTAGCATGAAATTAATCACTCAAATATCATCCAAAGAACTTGTACGAGGAATTCCTCGTATAAAGTTTATCAAAGATAATGTTCGTACGATAAAATTGATTTACGTCTAAACACCAATTCGGAAAATACTGAACTTTGAAACACGATCGTAAAAGTGCAGAAGGAAGTAAGCTATTGAGGAGGTTTGCAATAAAGGTAATATGCTCAAAGTAAATGCAAACCAGAGAGCACCGCGATTTTAGAGTGGTTTGGTCAATCTTGACCTACATCCACTTCTGGCTTCCTCCACCGACGAGGTCACCGACGTCCACTAGAGGCCTTACTTTAATAGGCGAAGGCCAACCACCCTTTTATAGTTTTGCTCCTTTTGACGGGCTTAGGAGACAACCCTTACAGAATTTTCTCTCCTCTCTTTAAAGAGCAGAACTTGGAAGAAAAGAGGGAGGAGAACTTCTAGACTTTACAACACTTTTGAACTCTAAAAATCACATAATAAGATCAGGATTTCGGTGTTTTTATAGGCTCCAACCTAGTTTGAATTCCGAGCTCAAAACTGTCAATTCCCAAAATTCTGGGGTATAGCGGTTGCACCGCCTGATTGGGGCAGTTGCACCGCCTAGCAGAGCTCGAAGACTGAGCCTCTGGGTGGTGCCACCTCCTGTCAGGAGCGGTTACACCTCCTGCCAGAGCTCGGAGATCGAGCTCAGGCGGTGCCACCGCCTGACTAGGGCGGTTGCACCGCCCAGCCAGAGCTCGGAGACCGAGCTCAAGCGGTTGCACCTCTGTTAGAGGCGGTTGCACCGCACAGCCAGAGCTCGGAGACTGAGCCCTAGGCGGTGCCACCGCCGACCCAGGCGGTGCCATCGCCGACCCAAGCGGTGCCACCTCTGGCCAAGAAATCTAGGTCAGAATGGGCTGATCCATTCGGCCCAATTGGGTCTTT